>NC_064872.1:44272134-44279634 GCF_943734695.1 Anopheles maculipalpis
AGAACAGGTGTTTCACACACCATTTTTTGATAAGTACTTTCTTGGTTAAATGTTTCTTTTTTTCGTACAAACCACTGTGAGAGGGTAGCAACAGCAGGATTAACATTTTTCGATTGAAACCCATTTCTATTTTATCCTGTTGTTGAAAGTAGTTAAATTTTGTACCTTTTTATTACGGGCGTCATTTTTCTACATTTAACATTTTGAACATTATTTTATGCCTCCTCCATCCAAACCGTAGTCATTTTGTGGATTTAATATTTTTTCCTAGAATTAGCCGCTAATAACACTATGCTGCTTCGATGCTATTTGCTAAATCTACCAACCTGGTAAGTTGAGCGTGCGTGTGCGATATGAAAATCACCCGTCTGCCAGAGACTCTTCTACTGAGCGACTGTACAAGTTTCTACTAACTTAATGTAAACTTTAAACGTTTTGTTTTTTTCTTCTTCTTACGGAAACAATGCTAATTGCAAGAATTGCTTCGCATGTCCACTGCTAGAGATCAGTTCAGTTCACTAATGAAAATGTTTTCTCTCCCACTTCTCCGTTGCCGTCCACTCTGCACTTGATGTCTCGGTAAACAGCCCATGGGTATCCTGTCGATTCTTGAGGAAGAATCTATGTTCCCGAAGGCCACCGATCAGACCTTTGCTGAGAAGCTGATGACCAACCATCTCGGCAAGTCGGCTCCGTTCATGAAGCCGCGCCCACCGAAGCCAGGTATCCCGGCCGGTCACTTCGCCATTGGTCACTACGCCGGTGTTGTGTCGTACAACATCACGGGATGGCTTGAGAAGAACAAGGATCCGCTGAACGACACTGTCGTCGACCAGTTCAAGAAGGGTAGCAACGCCCTCATGGTTGAGATCTTCGCTGATCACCCAGGCCAGTCGGCTGATCCGGCCGCCGCCAAGGGAGGTCGTGGCAAGAAGGGTGCTGGTTTCGCCACTGTCTCGTCCTCGTACAAGGAACAGCTGAACAACCTGATGACCACGCTGAAGTCTACTCAGCCTCACTTCGTCCGTTGTATCATTCCCAACGAAATGAAGACGGCCGGTGTCGTTGATGCTCACTTGGTCATGCACCAGCTGACTTGTAACGGTGTACTTGAAGGTATCCGTATTTGCCGTAAGGGCTTCCCTAACCGCATGATGTACCCTGACTTCAAGCTGCGGTAAGTATCTTCCACGGAACAATTCTATTAGGAGCGACGTATCTGCATCGTTGAGAAACCAAATGGAACGTTGAGATGATACCGATACCTAATCAGTAGCTGTTCGCTAGGAACCAGCCGTCCCGAGGTTGAGGATTCAACCATATCTGATCTCTTCGTTTCTTTTCTGTCTCCATTTCACTTCCACGTCTCCAATCGGTATCTGTCATGGTATATGATAATTCCGTGCCCCCTTACCTTACCTTGATGTGAATAGTTATCTGATCTTGGCCCCAGCTGCCATGCAGGCTGAGACTGAGCCGAAGAAGGCAGCCGAGAAGTGCTTCGAAGCCATCGGTCTGGACCCCGACTCCTACCGTATTGGTCACAGCAAGGCAGGCATCTCTTTTTTTACTTCAAATTTTTGTCATGAAATCCACCTGTTCTTCGTGTCATTTGTCCTGTCCGTTTTGAAACCATGTGTTTTAGCCGACACGATAAATACTGATCGGCCCCCTGTCTTCATCCCTAGTCACCCCTGTACGTGTCTGTGATTCGTGTCGAATTGTTTTCCAGTTCAATGCATCGAACCCCATCCCACCAGTTCCATGTACTTGGATGCGTCTTTCCAAGCAAAGCGACAGTGTTTACCCCTGCAAAGCAATCAAGGACTTAGACCCTGTCGAACATATCCGTTCATATGTGCCGTTCCAACCATGTTACTCATCACTGTTTTTGTCCATTTCTTTTTTTTTCTCCTGTACCTCCAACCTATGTGTTTCAATCGTCACCTGCACGCATTCGGTCCACATACATTTACAAAAAAAAAACCCCTTCGTCCAAACATCATGAACGATACCGAACGAATAGGTACATGATCCTTAACCCTAAGGGCGTCGAGGCCGAGAAAGACTTGAAGAAGTGTGCCCAAGTCATCATGGATGCGGCCGGTCTCGACAGTGAATTGTACCGTCTCGGAAACACCAAGGCATGATCCCAGTTACTCTATATACAGATTTATACTCAAATTCATTACTCTTGCCACCTGCGTGTATTGTGCTTTCTTGTACGCCCTGCCGGGCTGTTTGCACGTAATGGAACCGACAATGAGCGATCGAGGTTCCAACGTTCAGGCGAACGTGGTTTTAATTAAAGCCTCAACACCAAAATCCCTCTGCTGATCAATGGGGATCCACACTCTGCTTTGGTTGACTCTGCAATAACCAGTGATGTGTCCACTCTTGTTTGCAGAAGATCATCCTTCTCCCTTCACCCTTTCCCACTCTTTTTCTTTCTCTCTCTCACTCTCTCTCACTCTCATTCCCCCTCTGTGTTGTGACATTAGCCTTGCAATTGGATCTTTTCTCTATTAGCTTATGTACGATCTACTACAGTAACCTGGATTGATCCCAAATTTCTAATCACAGCCAAATGAATTGGTATCTGATTCTCTTTCTCTCTCTCTCTCTATACCCGTATACATCTACAACTGATTCCATATCGAATTGTGCCAACAAAATGACCAACAATTCGAACAAAATTTTGCTCATACAACTAAAACTCCGCCAAATAGCTACAAAATCCTGAATCCTAAAGCCGTCGAAGGTATGGACGTCGAAAAAGAAGGTCGCAAAATTGCTCAATTGATCATCGATGCCGTTGGGCTGAATGCCGATCAGTACCGTTTGGGAAATACCAAGGCATGAAAATTCAATTTAGTAAACGTGTTAATTTGTTTTAGCAATTGGCATTAGTAGAAATTGGCATTTAGAATTTTTGCGAATAGTATTGCGCCCATCATTTGTAGTGCTGGTAGTATTAGCGGAGCGGATTAGTAGTTATAGTTGTAGTTGAATCAGTAGATGGACCTTCCGATTGTACAAATTAGTAGCTCACATTGTCCTGGATAAAGGTTACACGAACAAGACCGTGAGCCTTTGCCGAACCACACACGAATGTATCGAGCTCGTCTCGAAATCATCGGAACCACTTCGCACATCCACTTGCAAAACTGACCGAATGCGGTGTGTATCCGTCTGTTTTCGATTCGAAACCCCCTACAAACGTTTATCTCGATGCGTTCCACTGTATCATATGTTCCATACGCGTTCCACAACCTGTTTTACCTCCAAACACTGTTTTACTGCACGACATATTTTTTTATCTCTTCACACCACAACCACCACCAACAACCACCACTACACGATCCCGTTGAAACGCAGATACAAAATTCTGTGCCCACAACTCATCAAAGAGCCTTGCTCGCCAGAGAAAGTGACTCAGATCGTACTCACCCACATACAGCTGCCGGAAGAACAGTTCCGCATGGGCAAGACCAAGGTATAGCTGGCTGGTCTATCATGTGCACCATCCTTTCGAGTGTGTCCAATATTTGCCAACAAGCATGTCGCTCACCACAACTCGCTTACATTACTCTACGCTTCCCGAAAATGCTATTACGGTGTTTTACACGCATGCATACAAGCGTACCACACCCTGCTCGGACATGTAAAAGTGTTGCGAGTGGGACTGTTAAAAATAATCTTCAGCATTTGCGTTCAAATAGCACTGACTCACTAGTAGAACTACTCCACACCAGCAAATGCTGGTGTGGGGGATGGTTTAAGCAAAATCTGACAGCAATAAATTATCCATTTCTCCTCACAATTACCACCTTCCTTCCTTCCGACTGGTAATAAAATTCCATAATATTCTACTACTAACTCTTTCATCTTTATATTTGCTTCATACTGTATCTGCCCTTACCCAACCCGTATCAATTTGTATGTGTGTTTGTCTGTTTATATGTGTCATATCTATATGTGCGTGTGTCGTGTCCTTCACATCTCTCTGTTTCACCGATTCATCCGATCCATCAGAAAAGCTCATCAATGAAAATGTGATGCAGATCACGCAGCACTCTTCTAACCGGTTGTATTTCTTTTTCCACACGGCACTGTCGTATCGCTGTGATGGTCCCTCCCCTACATAACATTGTCGGTGCTGAAAAACAGGTCTTCTTCCGTGCCGGTGTCCTGGGTCAGATGGAGGAGTTCCGTGATGAGCGTCTCAGCAAGATCATGTCCTGGATGCAGGCCTGGTGCCGCGGTTACCTGTCGCGTAAGGAGTTCAAGAAGATGCAGGAACAGCGCGTCTCCTTGGAGATTGTCCAGCGCAATCTGCGCAAGTACCTGAAGCTGCGTACCTGGGCCTGGTGGAAGTTGTGGCAGAAGGTCAAGCCTCTGCTTAACGTTTCCCGTGTTGAGGACCAGATTGCTGTGAGTATTTATAGGCCTTTACAACATGCGGCAGCGTCTTCGTCGTCGTACTGGTTGCCTACTTGCGTCACCATCGGCTAGCACTAGCCTTCCACCAGGAACCGTTGCCGCTGTCTAGGTTGCATGTGATGTTGGTTGATTGACGGCTGCGAGCACCTGTCACTGGAATATTTTACGCCGCGCTGATGATGCAGATGACCTGTGCTCCCACTATTTCCCAAGCAGGGAGACACACATTTTCACCTGGCGTAAATAATATGATGAAATGCCACCATACTACCTACCGGTTTAGCACATACCAGCGCTAAATGGTTTCTAGTATTTGAGTGACTCATGTGGCAGACTTTCTGCAACACGTGTTGGAGGAAGTGTAGGAATGAGATCTAAATTTAAGCATTCGATCTTTTCCAACCAGATCCGTTCCATCCGTTTTGATTCCAAAAATACAGCTGGTTGTAAAGGGCAGGACAGGGCAGGAAGTAATGTGTTTCGCATTCTTCCACCTTCGGCTTGGTAGCGTGTTGGATGGGGGATATAATTTGAGTGCTAATGATGGAAAACAAGGCCATCCGTTCTGTTATGGTATCCAGTCCCACTTTAAGCTACTTTTTACTGCAACGTTTTTTTTTTTTCTCCACCCGGGAATGAGTGGAAAGGTATCCTAAGATTATTTATTCAATCGCATCCTCCCTCCTTTCGTTTGAAAGTGGATTCGAGCATCGTGTTTGTGCTATTTTCGTTCGTTGGCGAGGATGCTATAAAACGTGTTTTTAATGCGATTTCTGGTCCGCCACACGCATCGGCTACACACGCTCGTGTGTAGGCGATGCTGGAAAATTCGGAAAATTATTACTCAACCATAGGAAATGTAGTGCAGATTGCTCTCCTCGCGCATGCACACGAACGTGAATTGCGAATGTCATATGCGTGTCAATCGGAATGCGCATGAGTGGGTGCTGGGTGCGAAGGTGGGATGAGCTGATGATGATGATGATCACTTACCACACCTAGGGAGCTGGAGCTGTCTGTTCATTTTCATCCCGGCTCCAGTCGACTGTGGGACAGTGTGCGGACCTCTACCTGAGCTTTAGAACGGTCCAACGAAGTGAGTGTGATCCGACGTTTAGTGATCCAGGCTTAGTGTTTTGGGTGATAGGTTTAGCTTAGTAGCACTGTGCTCAAATTAAATACGATATCAATAGAGCCCTCTCTTAGTATATGCAAGCAGTATTCAATATTGGTGACAGCCAAGATCATTAGAAAGCGTATTAGTTTGCATTTATTATCTGCAAACATCGATTGCACGGTTATTGCAGCAGTGCAGTGCAGTGAAGCCTTTTGCAAGCATTTAGCAGAAGTAAAACTATAGTTAGACGAACGCAAGTGCAACCAGCGAGTATTAAACGATGGAACAGCCAATCGAACCCGATGTAGAGGTTACCTTTACAATGCCTAGCTTTAATTTTTCCGCTGCTCCGAGTGGTGAACCGGATGCAAAGCAACCACAACCAGCATCGCTTCCTGCAACGACAAACGTAAAGGTTCCAGCAGCCGGTGGTGACAGTGCATCCGTACCAGTACCTGCCACACCGAAGCGAAGAAACAGCGCAGTGAAAGAGCACACATCCGATTCCAAATTACAGAAACTAGAAGAGAAGGCCCAGAAGGCTCAGGAAGCCTATGAGAAGGAAGAGAAGATGCGCAAGGAGCTGGAAGCTCTCAACAGCAAGCTGCTGGCTGAGAAGACCGCTCTGTTGGACTCTCTGTCCGGTGAGAAGGGTGCCCTCCAGGAATACCAGGAGAAGGCCGCCAAGTTGACCGCCCAGAAGAACGACCTGGAGAACCAGCTGCGCGTAAGTATTCGATTTCGATCTCAGCACGATCCAGCACGATCGCAACTCCATTTGTTCGAAACGCTAACGAGTGTATCTTGCTGCGCGCATTGACTCATTTGACCAACAGGACACCCAGGAGCGCCTGGCCCAGGAAGAGGATGCCCGCAACCAGCTCTTCCAGACCAAGAAGAAGTTGGAGCAGGAAATCGCCAGCCAGAAGAAGGATGCTGAGGACCTCGAACTGCAGATCCAGAAGATTGAGCAGGACAAGGCCTCGAAGGATCACCAGATCCGCAACCTGAACGACGAGATCGCCCACCAGGATGAGCTCATCAACAAGCTGAACAAGGAGAAGAAGATGCAGGGTGAGGTCAACCAGAAGACCGCCGAGGAACTGCAGGCCGCTGAAGACAAGGTAAACCACCTGAACAAGGTGAAGGCCAAGCTGGAGCAGACTCTGGATGAGCTGGAGGACTCGCTCGAGCGCGAGAAGAAGCTGCGCGGTGACGTTGAGAAGGCTAAGCGCAAGGTTGAGGGTGACCTCAAGCTGACCCAGGAGGCTGTTGCCGATCTGGAGCGCAACAAGAAGGAGCTGGAGCAGACCGTCCTGCGCAAGGACAAGGAAATCTCCGCCCTGTCCGCCAAGCTGGAAGACGAACAGTCGCTGGTTGGCAAGCTGCAGAAGCAGATCAAGGAACTGCAGGCCCGCATTGAGGAGCTCGAGGAGGAAGTCGAGGCCGAGCGTCAGGCCCGTGCCAAGGCTGAGAAGCAGCGTGCTGATCTGGCCCGTGAGCTCGAGGAGCTGGGTGAGCGTCTGGAAGAGGCTGGCGGTGCCACCTCGGCCCAGATTGAGCTGAACAAGAAGCGTGAGGCTGAGCTGGCTAAGCTGCGCCGCGATCTGGAGGAAGCCAACATCCAGCATGAGGGCACTCTGGCTAACCTGCGCAAGAAGCACAACGATGCCGTTGCTGAGATGGCCGAGCAGGTCGATCAGCTGAACAAACTGAAGACCAAGTGAGTATACCGTATTTCTCCTCTCTGGGGGCGATCCCTCGGGACCCTGGTTTAGCTTTCTTTCACAGGTCGGCGAAGTTGCTGTCACGATGGGTTGATATTTGGTTGGAATGTGGATGGTTGATCTAAAGTACGTGTTCTTTCTCTTTTCTTTCTTGCAAACTATCCTTGCACATACAAACCAAAAAAAAAAACGAACTATTACTTCCAATGTGCT